>NC_057801.1:224212699-224232608 GCF_018294505.1 Triticum aestivum | reverse complement strand
GGCCCAGTTGAGGGGGGGGGGGCTTTTCCTTTTTCTTTTGTTTTTTTTCCAGCAGCATTTTGCCTTTTTCTTTTAGCCATTAAAGACTTTGCAAAAATTATGCCATTGGCCAAAATAATTTCAAAGAAGTATATTGCACTACCAAAAAAAGGGTGGGAGGCTTTTGGGAAAGCTGCCAATTTTATAAATTAAAAAGGGCATTTAATTTATTGCTTAGGTCCCTGCTTTAAGTAGCTTAGGCCACTTAAACCTTTTGCAAAAAAATGTTGGTTCACCACCAATATTAGTTGTGGATTATTTGGCACATGATGAACATTTTTGTGTTCATGTTTGAGCATTTTGAATTTCACACAGAATTTGAATTTGAATTCAAATGGAATTTGAAAGAACATGAGACAACAATGATCAGGCACATGCTTAGCAAAAACATTAACTTATCCCAGGGGTTACTGTAGCATCATTACACCGGGGTGTTACAACTCTCCTCCTCTAAAAGAAATTCTCGTCCCGAGAATTAAGAGGTAGAAGGGAACAGGTCGGGGTATTCAGCATGGATGTTATCCTCGCGTTCCCAAGTGGCTTCATCTTTAGAATGATTCGACCATTGCACCTTGAGGAACTTGGTAACCTTCTGGCGGGTTCGACGTTCAACTTCTTCAAGAATGCAGATAGGATGCTCTTTGTATGTGAGATCATCTTGAACTTCAATCAATTCCGGATCCACTTCACGTTCCGGATCCTTGAAGCATCGACGAAGTTGCGACACGTGGAAGACGTCATGAACATGAGAGAACTGAGGTGGCAACTCAAGTTGATAAGCCACCAGCCCACGTCAGGCCAGAATGCGGAAAGGACCAATGTAGCGTGGAGCTAGCTTGCCCTTGACTCCGAACCGATGAGTGCCTCTCAAAGGAGTGACATGCAGATAAGCTTGTTCACCGGGTTGATAAGTTGAACCCCAGTGTTTCCGGTCATAGTTGCTCTTCTGGCGGGACTGGGCCGCCTTGAGATTATCCCGGACAATGCGAACCTGCTCTTCAGCTTGTTGAATAATGTCCGGACCAATGAGTGCTCGTTCCCCAGTTTCTGACCAATTCAGAGGGGTTCGGCACTTACGTCCATAAAGCACTTCAAAGGGTGCCATCTTCAAGCTGGCTTGATAGCTGTTGTTATAAGAGAACTCCGCATAAGGGTGAGATTCTTCCCACTTCTTGTCGAAAGAAATAACACAAGCTTGAAGCATGTCTTCAAGAATTTGATTGACTCGCTCGACTTGGCCTTGGGATTGGGGATGATAAGCAGTGCTCCAGGTAATATGAGTTCCCATTGCCTCTTGGAAACTATCCCAGAACTTAGAAGTGAAAATACTGCCGCGGTCTGAATTGATCTCCTTCGGAATGCCGTGGAGTGACACAATTCGGGAGATATACAAGTTTGCTAATTGACTAGCAGTGATAGTCTCCTTGACTGGCAGAAAGTGAGCAACCTTCGAGAATTGGTCGATGATGACAAAGATAACATCGTTACCTTTCTGAGACTTGGGAAGGCCAGTGACGAAGT
The DNA here is from genome assembly GCF_018294505.1 of Triticum aestivum. Taxonomy (NCBI): domain Eukaryota; kingdom Viridiplantae; phylum Streptophyta; class Magnoliopsida; order Poales; family Poaceae; genus Triticum; species Triticum aestivum. The sequence goes on along the minus strand of NC_057801.1, from coordinate 224,231,048 downwards.
CCATCTGAATCTTATCCCACTTCCATTCAGGAATAGGAAGCGGTTGCAGAAGTCCAGCCGGTTTCTGATGTTCTGCTTTGACGCGACGACAAACGTCACATTCTTCAATATATCGAGCAATGTCTTGCTTCATATTAGACCACCAGTACTTCTGACGGATGTCTAGATACATCTTGGTACTTCCCGGATGGATAGAGAGAGGGGTGTCATGCGCTTCTTTCATCACCTTCTCTGTCATAAGCTCGAACCGGGGTACGACAATGCGATCTCTGAAGTATAAGGTTCCATCTTCACCAAGTGAGAAATCTCTGGATTTCTCTAAGGCAAGATCATTTTTCATCAGATCAACATGAGCATCTTTGGCTTGAGCAGACTTGATTGCTTTAAGAAGAGTTGGTTCCAAGACAAGGTTATTCAGAGAACCCGTTGGAACTAGTTGAAGGTTCAGCTTGCATAGCTCTTCATAAAGGTGGGGTTGAGCTTTGTAGACCTGGTGATTATTGCAATAAGACTTACGGCTCAGGGCATCGGCCATTACATTAGCCTTGCCAGGGGTATAAGATATACCGCAGTTGTAGTCAGCAATAGCTTCCATCCACCGCTGCTGACGGAGGTTCAGATGTGGCTGAGTAAATAGGTACTTCAGACTCTGATGATCGGTGAAGATCTCGCAATGATTACCGAGAAGATACTGTCGCCATAGCTTCAGTGCAAAGATAACCGCTGCAAGCTCGAGGTCATGAACTGGGTAGTTCTCTTCATGAGGACGCACTTAACGGGAGGCATAAGCAATCACTCTGCGCTCTTGCATTAGGACACAGCCTAATCATTGACGTGAAGCATCGCAATAGATGACAAAGTCCTTGCGAGAATCAGGGGGAGCAAGCACTGGGGCAGAAGTCAGTTTGTCTTTGAGTGTCTGGAAACTTTCCTGACATTTGTCTGTCCAATCGAACTTAACGCCTTTGTGAAGCAGATTAGTCAGTGGCTTGGCGATCTTGGAGAAGTTCTCGACAAAGCAGCGACAATAGCTGGCTAGGCCAAGAAAGCTGCTGACTTGCTTGACAGTCTTCGGAGGGGTCCAGTCAAGAATAGCCTGAACTCGCTCTGGGTTGACGGCAATACCATCCTTGGAGATGACATGACCAAGGTAGGTGACTTCGGGTAACCAGAATTTGCACTTGGAATACTTGGCATAAAGTTTATGCTCTCGAAGCTTCTCTAGAACAAGACGAAGATGTTCAGCATGTTCTTCTTTGTTCTTCGAATAAACTAGGATATCATCCAGATAGACTACGACGAACTTGTCGAGGTAATCCATGAATATGTAGTTCATCAGACGAGAGAATGTAGCTGGGGCATTGGTTAAGACGAAAGACATAACGGTGTACTCGTAAGAACCATAACGAGTCACGAATGCGGTCTTTGGAATATCCTCTTCACGAACACGGATCTGGTGGTAACCCAACCTCAAGTCGAGTTTAGAGAATATCGATGAACCAGCAAGTTGGTCATACAGATCATTGATCCGAGGAAGGGGATATTTGTTCTGAATTGTAGCTTGGTTGATAGGACGATAGTCTTGGACCAAACGGTTTGTTCCGTCCTTCTTCTAAACGTAGAGAGAAGGTTCTCCCCAAGCAGAGGAACTTGGACGAATGAAACCCTTGCGAAGAGATTTGTCAATTTCCTCCTTCAGTTCAAGGAGTTCATGAGGTGGCATCTTGTAGGGTCGTTTGGCAATAGGAACGGTGCCTGGTTTCAAGTCGATGACGAACTCGACGGCCCGGGCAGGGGGTATTCCTGGAAGTTCTTCTGGAAATACGTCTTGGAAGTCGCAAACGACCGGAATCTTTTCAATTCCCTCAAGAGGTGCTGCGTTCAACGCATTCAAAGCATAAAGTCATGCTTCAACGTTTTGAACAAGCTGAGCATGGTAGGTTACAATCTCATCTGAAGGATGTAGGAGGTGAACAACCTTGGTAGCACAAACGATAGAGGCAATATGCGCTTTCAACCATTCCATTCCCAGAATGAGGTCAATATTGGAAGACTCCAGAATAACGGGAGAAACATGAAATTCCAACCCTTCAATTTCAACGGGGACGTCGCGACCAATCATGGTAGTTCGACACTGACCCGCAGGGGTGCGTACCACTATCGGAGTGTTCATGGGCTCGCATCGAATGTCGTGTGCGTATGCAAAATTTTCTGACATGAATGAGTGCGAGGCACCTGAATCGAATAAAACAGAAGCCGGCTGAATTAACGAGAAGAGTACCCATCACAGTGGCAGGCTGATCTTGAGCTTCATTCAGATCAACATGATTAGCCTGACCATGACCATAAGGTCTGGCATTGTTGTTATGGGGCTGATTGTTACGACCAGTTGAAGGCAAAGCCAGCTGATCCTGATTCTGAGGGCATTTCCTGGAGCGGTGACCTGGAAGGCCACACTTGAAGCACAGACCATCATTGGGATTGGGAGCAGAAGCTTGGGGTGGTACAGCCCGAAGGGGCTGCCTCTGCGGTTGAGGAGGCAGACGAGGTGCAACATAGGACTGTCTTGGTGCAGGTGCAGTTGGACGATACATGCTGTGGGGAATCCATATCCGACGCTTCTGCGCTGACGGGCCCGAAGATGAGCCAACGTCGCGACTACGCCTAAGGGATCCCTGGTGTTCCTGAAGACCAGTCTCAACCTGAATAGCCTTGTTCACCAAGGTGGCGAAGTCGGCAAAGTCATGAACGAGCAATGCTAGCTTGATATCAGGGGGAAGTCCATCACGAAACTTCTCTTGCTTACGAGCATCAGTTGCAATGTCTTCTTCAGCATAACGTGACAAGTCCAGAAATTCCCGTTGATAAGCATCTACAGTCTTGTTGCCTTGGGTGAGGTTGCGGAACTCTCGCTTCTTCCTGTCCATGGTTCCCTGAGGAATGAAACGGGCACGAAAGGCAGCTTGGAAATCCGGCCAAGTATTGACCGTTCTAGCAGGTAGGGTATGCCTGTGGCTGTCCCACCATTGAGCAGCAGGACCCTTCAGAAAGAAAGATGCGAAGGTGACATAGCTGGCATGGGAAACACTAGCAGACTCCATTTCATATGTGATGTCGCGGAGCCAGTCATCAGCATCAAGGGGTTGAGTTGAGCTGCGGTAGATAGTTGGGTTGAGGCGCATGAAGTCCTGCAGAGTTACTGGGGTTGGCTGTTGATTCATGTTCGAACGAGGAAACTGAGCCATCATTCCTCCCATGAACTGGCGAGTCAACTCAAACTGTTGCATCATTCCAGTAAAGAATTCAGGCGGTGGTGGGTCGTTGGCACCACGGCCACGACCAGCGGGTCTAACCATCCTGCTAACATGTAACAGGGGGTAGTTCAGCATTGAGCATTTGCAAAGACAAGGATCATTCATGATGAAAACATGCATAATGAAGGAGGTACGATGTATTCCACTCCGTAGTCAACACGACAGGGTGTGCACTACTCAAAATGCTATTCTAAGGAATAACTATGGCTTCATCCAACTTCGGGGTGAATGTGGTCACGGGATCCTAATGTTAGTAAATTCGTTTAACCCGAGTAGAAGAGAGTTCAGAGTCCCAGAGTATAGACGAGGAGTAAAAGATGCTAATACCACCCAATGGCGACATGGGCCCGTAAGCCACACAGCCAATGTTAGTAAAAAGTTTTCAGTGACTAGACTCAACTTCGGCCAAGGAGTTGGAAAGGGGGCTACCTACAGGCAGTCGGCTCTGATACCAACTTGTGACGCCCTCGATTCAATCGTACACTAATCATGCATGCAAATGTGTACGATCAAGATCAAGGACTCACAGGAAGATATCACAACACAACTCTAGACACAAATTAAAATAATACAAGCTTTATATTACAAGCCAGGGGCCTCGAGGGCTCGAATACATAAGCTCGAAAACACAAGAGTCAGCGGAAGCAACAATATCTGAGAACAGACATAAGTTAGACAAGTTTGCCTTAAGAAGGCTAGCACAAAAGTAGCAACGATCGAAAAGGCAAGGCCTCCTACCTTGGAGCCTCCTAACTACTCCTGGTCGTCAACGGTCTCCACGTAGTAGTAGGCATCAGCGGTGGCATCTGGCTCCTGGACTCCGAGATCTGGTTGCACCAACCGGAAACAAGAAGAAAGGGGGGGAAAGGGGAAGCAAAGCAACCGTGTGTACTCATCCAAAGTACTCGCAAGCAAGGATCTACACTACATATGCAACATTATCAAAGGAAGGCTGTATATGTGGACTGGGCTGCAGAATGCCGGAAGAGAAAGGGGGGGGGGTAAGCCTAGCCTATCGAAGACTAGCTTCTTCTCGAACCCACCATCTTGCAGCAACAGGAGGGAGTAGAGTAGCATAAAGTAAAGTAGTAGTAGTGTTATCAACCTCGGCCGGATATCTTTTCTCGACTCCCTGCGAGAAAGAAATCCCAGAGCCATACTATCCAGTTATCATCACAATCCATTACTCATCACCATCCAGTTCTCATCACAAGTATCCAGTTCTAGTTGTATCGATCGGGATACAACTCCAAGTGTCCGTTACCGTAGGACAGGCTATCGATAGATGTTTTCTTCCCTGCAGGGGTGCACCAACTTACCCACCACGCTCGATTAACTCCGTCCGGACACACTTTCCTGGGTCATGCCCGGCCTCGGCCAAACAATACGCTGCAACCCGACCTAGGCTTAATAGAGAGGTCAAGCACGCCGGACTAAACCTATGCCCCCAGGGGTCATGGGCCATCACCCCGGGAACTCCTGCACGTTGCGTGGGCGGCCGGTGAGCAGACCTAGCTACCTCCTTCAACAAGGCAGGTGCTTGCGCAGTCCAACCCGGCGCGCGCCGCTCCGTCGCTGACGTCTAATAAGCTTCGGCTGATGCATACGACGCAGAACGCCCATACTATGCCCACGTGATGGTTAGTGCTATCAGGCCAGAGGCCCCTCGGATCAAATATCCAAATCGTAGTGGATTAGGAGCACGCGGTAACAAGCAGAGACTCACGAAAGATGTGACCCCGTTGCCCCGTCTCGAGGACTTGCGGCAAGGGCTAGGAATGCCCGGCCACGCCTCGTAATTATCTCGCGGGCACCTTCCAGGTCAACCCGATGAAAGTACATGTAGTCCCCATGTGTGGTTTTGGTGATTAAATGACAATCCTAATGGACTAATGTTTGCACTGAGATATACATTTGAAGGAAAGTTCCATTTGCAATGCATGAAGAATATTGGATGAATTGGTGGATGAAATCCATCAAAATATATATATGCATTGAGACTTGATAATGAATGACAATTCCTATGAAGAAACAATGACATCAAGTTATATAGGAAGGTTTGTTCCATGGGTGATGCAAGAAGGATATTGAATGGATTCGGAATGAATGCCATATACATGTACTTGTGCATCAAGATTAATCATGGAGCATAGATTAAGGTTGACCAAGATGAAGATCGAAGATTGAATTCAAAGATGGTCAACACACAAGCGCAAATCATGTGCCACGTGAGATCTTGTGGTATGGTAAGAATTTGTCAATTGCGCTTTGTGTACTAACCCATACTATGTGTTGTCTATGTTTTTGAGAGGAGATTCTCATGGGCTCGCATCAAGAGAGAGAGAGATTTCAAATGTCTATGAGAGGATGACATCAAGTGTTGATGATCATGGTTGACAAGGGCAAGTTCAAGATAACTATCCCAAAGGATTACATGCTTGAAGCTTGTGGATGATCACATGATGGACACATGAAGATAAATACAAAGCAAAGCTTCCCACATTGTGTATGGGGGAGCTACTTGAAGACTTCACCAATGTCTTGCCATTCAACTTGATCCAAGAAGAAACTTCAACTTCAAGCTCAAGTGAAAGGCTCGAGTCAAAGGTATTAGTTCCTTCGACGTTAGTGTTGTGGAGTGATGAACACCGAAGGAACACATACACTCAAGAATGGATTATTGATAGCTATGTAGTGTAGACCTTTTATGATTCTGGAGTTATAGGGATCCCGCACTATTAAGAGAGGATCAAAGGGGTTCGTGATAGATTTGCTCAAGTCAACATCTTCTCTACACAATTCCACTCATATCCTATATACCAAAGAAAATCCAAAGCCAAATAGGTTACCCAAATACATGATAAAACCTTTGCATATTTTGCATCCTCCATTTTGGTTCATCTTGGGTGGTTCTCTATGTGAGGACCTGGGTTTTTTTCATAGCTTCAAAACGAGCCCAAGATCATCAAAATCGGAGTCTGGATGTAAAAGTTGTGCCTGTTTCAGTTTCTAGGCTGCAGCAGTTTGGTCTGGCCGGATCATCCGGGTCCTCTCCCATATCATCTGGGCTTTGCCCGGTTCATCCGGGTTCCTGCCCGGATCATCCGGGTTATTCGTAAAATTCATCACATAAGCTTATTCCGCTAGCTAGATCATCCGGCTACCCACCCGGATCATCCGGGAATTGCCCGGATCATCCGGCTATGTCCCCGGACATCCGGGTATCTACTTCACCACATTGTATATTGACCTTCCTAGATCATCCTGGCATTGCCCGGATCATCCGGGTATGCGTCCAGATCATCCGGGCAGGTCAACAACTGCGGGAAACGGCTCTATTTTCTTTGGGGGTATAAATATCCCTCTCCCACTCCGGGGGAGGGTTGAGCAACACATTCATATGAACCCTAGAACACAAAAAGGCTCCCTCTCACTTCTCCTACACCAAATCTTAGATCCCGGAGAGATTCGTGAGAGTTCTTGAGAGATTTTCCAATCAAGTGATAGATCCACTCCCTCTCCCTCTTTTGACCAAAGGAACTCGTGATTTGAGCAAGTCTTGAGCATTTCCCCTTTGTTCTTGTTACTCTTGGAGGTTGGAGACACCTAGGCGGTAGGAGTGCTCCGGTGAGGAATCAACTTGTGATTTGTCCCCCGGAAAGTTTGTGAAGGTTTGGAGGCCGCCTCAAGGTCTACCACTAGTGGTTGAGAATTGCCTTCGTGGTGATATCTCAAGGAGAATAGGGTGAGCCTTTGTGGCGTTGGTGTGCCTTCGTGGTAACATCCACCTCTCTAACAGTGACTAGCTTCCCTCCAAGGAAGTGAACATCGGGATACATCCTTGTCTCCGTGACTTTGGTTATCCCTAACCCTAACTCCTTACTTGTGGTTTACTTTGGTCATTTGACCGTGCATTCACTATATCTTGTTGTCCTAATTATATTGTGGTGGTTGATTTTTCCTTGTAGAGATTATTTAGGCCTACACTTCATATTCCGCAATTCATACTTGCTACTATCGATATACATTGTAATTAGTGTGAGTTGATAACTTGTGTTATAAACTTCCATATATTGTGATATTTCTCAAGTAAGTTTGTGTAACTTACTTGAGTTTGCTTGTATCATTAAATTCCATATATTGTGATACAATTTGTGTAAGCTTGTATTGCTTACTTGTGGTTGTGTGTATTATTCATTTCCATACCTCGTGATATACACTTAGTAAGTTTGTGTGACTTACTTGTGCTTACTCATATCCTGTTGTTCTCATCTTGTTTATGCTAAGTTGTTGGTGCACTTAATGAGCCTAGTATATTTAGGATTTGTGCTTGAAAAGTATCCGCTTAGTTTATTTCCGCATTAGGATATAGCCAAATCTGTAAAAGATTTTAAAACGCCTATTCACCCCCCCTCTAGGCGACATCGTGGTCCTATCAATTGGTATCAGAGCCCGGTCTCTCCTTATTAGCCTTCACCGCCTAGAGAGTAACGATGTCGACTAGTGAACTAGTGCACAAAAACACTTTTGATTTGGATGGCACAAATTATCACCTATGGAGAATTCGCATGCTTTGTCACTTTCGAGCCATGGGTCCAAATGCTTTGCGAATTGTTCTTATAGGAATTTCTATTTCTAAGGATGGACATTCTCCATCTATTGAGGATATGTATCTTGATTGTGATACTTCTCTTGTCAATCATCAAGCTTTAACCTTTGAAGTGTTTAAGGCAGTCACGACTTGCAAGTCAGCTCATGAGACTTGGACCAAACTTGAAGATATATATGGTGGGTCCAATCTTGATGAAGATAATATTCTATTTGGGGAGTTGATGGAGGAGTTCTCCACATTTTTAAATCATGAAGAGCTCTCTATTACTTCCACCTCTGATTACTTGCACACTTCAATATCTTGCACTTCACCAACATGTGGCATGCCACAAGGTAATGACATGGTGAGTGAATAAATATCTTGTGATGATGGTGTTAAGCTCATTTGTGATGATATGCTTGATCTCCCATGTTGCCATGATAGAAATACCTTGGTTTCCTCTAGTTGTTCTATGACTAACCATGTAGAGGAAACCAAGAAAGATGAGGCATGCTTGATTGATGAAGAACCCTTGTCTTCAAAAGAATCATCATCAACCCCCTTTCTTCACATGTGCCTCATGGCAAGAGGTAATGACGAGGTATCATCTTCTCTTAGTGATAATGATGATAGTTGTAATGAGGATGATGATGATGACTTGACTCAAAATCTCTATGAGATTGGGAAAACTCTTCATAAAGCTAAAAATAACATTTATGAAAGGTTCCAAGATGTTCTTGCTTGCTTAAAAAAACGTAATGATTTATTTCTCAATGAGCAAGCTAAAAGTGAACATCTTGAACATGAACTTGCTAAGGCTCATGAAACGCTTAGTGACTTGAGGTCTTCAAAAGAAGAGATTAAAGTTACTCATTGTAAGCTTAAAGATAATTTTGAGCTCCTTCTGCTTGAATGCAATAGTGTCAAGGGAGAGCTCATAAAACTCTCTAAGTCTCATGAGGAGCTTCAATCAACTCGTGAGAAGTCACTAAGTGCTACTTGCTCCTCTCATATTGATAATGATGTTTGTGCTACTAACTCGATTTCATGTGATGCATCAATTTTGAAGGAGAATGTTGAGCTATGTGCTCAACTTGCTTTGCTAACAAGAAATTATGGGAAATTGGAAGAAAGTCATGCAAAGCTCTCGGGCGCTCATGAGGATCTTTTAAGCTCTCATAGTAAGATAAAGTTAGCTCACGAGGCTATGGTCTCCGAGGTAAAATCTTGTGAGTCTCATGTGAACATTAGCACATCTACTCTAAATGCTTTATTGCCATGTGCTAATCCTTGCAGTTCATCCACCTCTCATATTATATCCACTCATAATGAATTGCTCACCATGCCTTGTTGCTCTAACAATGAAGCTTCTACTTCCTCTAGTTCTTTTGTTAATACTAACCTTGTAGAGGAAAATAAAGAGCTCAAGGCCCAAGTCACTAGTTTGAAGAAAGAATTGGAAAAATGTTGTGATAATATCTTGAGTGTGCAAAAGGACCCTCAAGACAAAACAGGACTTGAGTTCATCTCCAACAAGAAGAAGTCCAAGAATAATAAGAAGGGACAAGATCAAGTCAAGAATTCGGCCAACATTACTTTCTTCAAGTGCAAGAATGTTGGACACCATGTGAGATCTTGTCCATTGAAGAAGAAGGCTTCAAATGTGAAGCATCAAGGGAAGTGGCCTCAAGTTCAATATCAAGATAATGAAAGGCCTCTTCCCATGCCTAACCAAGATAATGCTCTCTAAGTTGAAAAGGTAAAGAAGAAGAGAAAGGGGAGCACATGTTGCTATATTTTCCGTAAGAAGGGACACATAGCTTCATATTGTCCCAACGGTAACATATCTAAGCCTCCTATAGTCAATAATCATTATTCGCTAAGGAAGGATCTTGGTGGCAATGTGTTTGCCAAGTTTGTGGGTTCCCAAAGAAGTTTGAAAATGGACAAGACCATTTGGGTTGCCAAGCCTATTGTTACTAACTTCTTAGGACCCAACTTGGTTGGGGACCATCAAGCTCAAACTTGATCAATAGGTGTGTGGATGGCATTGGAGACTTGGCTACTTCATGAAGAAAAACTATTTTCACCATATGTTATGGTTAATGCCAAGTCAAGTGGATTATCATCATATCTATCAATCCAATGCTCCTCTTTGTGGTAACTTGTACTTGCATTGTGTACATTGAAAGTTACTAAGTCCCTTGCGTGTTTAAATTTTGTAACTAGCATGTGCTTGTATATGTTGTGCTTCCTAATATACTTGATTCGTGTTATCTAGCATGCGTAAGTTGCTATGCACATCATATAGTTGTGTGTGTGGTTTCGAGCCTTTATTGCTTCATTAGTTGAATCTTCATTGGTGTTTTTGAGATATTAATGGATCATCACATTATGGGGGAGTGCTATGATTTACACATATCACAAACCTTAAATATGTATATATGTAGGATACCACCTAGTATTGTTAGTGCAATATTATCTAGTTACTATGTGGTATGTAAAGTTCATTTGAAACTCAAATCCTCATCCATTAATTATCCTTAGTTGGGTTTCATTTGCCTCTTATGGATAATACATGCATTATCACATTATGGGGGAGTGATATACTTTGTACATATCACTTCTCGTGTGAACATTAACAATAGAGGTTTGCCAGTTTGCCACTTAGAATTTATATTTGAGATTATCTTATATCTCTGTGGCATGCAATGCTTTGTTTGAGTATGGTATTCTTGTGCGGTTTTGCCCATGGTTATCTTAAAAATCGTATTTGGAAAATCATTTGAATAGATACATTCCAATTGTTGCTTTGCATGATGATCTATCCAATTGGAATGTTAATAATATGCTAGCCAAGCATTATGTTTATTTCTAAACTCTCATGTTATGCTTGTGTTAGTATAGATGATCATGTACTTATTTGGTTTCTACACCAAATGTCAAATTGAAACACCATTTTGTTCGAGTTCATCTTATTAGTTTGTATGGAGTTTTGGTAGTTTGTTATCTCATTGTTTATAGTGTCCTATATCTTCTTGAGTGAGATATTCCCATGAGTATGTGTGCAATGCATATCTTATATGCTCATTGTTTTTTCCTTGGTTCATATGTTGAACCTTGGGTGCTATCATATGTTGATTTGTCACTTTGAGTCATTTTGGACAACATGAATGACTAATGATGTTATTGGAAGTAATAACTGTTATGTGTTCATTTGTCCAGTTTGTATCTCCCTGGATTTTGGGAGGCTTGTGCATGTGTATTTACTATGTGTAAATTCGCATGCCTTGTTTGCTTTATTTGATCCAATATATATATGGTAAATCCATCAAATTCTTAATAGCTAAGATGTGCATGATATTCAAATTCATATCGATATGCACATATTTAAGTGATTTTACCCTATGTTTTGTAGTTATGCTAACTACTTTGGACCCAATAAGTTTGGGGACCATATTGTACTTAAATTGTTTTAGGTACATTTGAGAAGCATTGGGTGCTTGGCTTATTCATGAAAGTGGTGGCACTATGAGGAAATTAGAGCCAAGCTCGAACCATTACCTACTACATCATTCCAATGCTATCTCGGTAACAAGTATCTACTTCATGCATACACTTCTTGCATTCAACCTTGTGTAGGTTGCATCATGGCATGAATTTCTTGACTCGTTCTTGTCATACTTGTTTTCTTTCTCAAAGAATCGCAACAATGATCTCTTGTTGCTAGTTGTGATGTCTTTGATGGTTGTGTGTTTGGAGTTCATTAATATACGATAAGATTACATTAAGCCATGTGCTATACTTTCAAGCAAAGATCCCATTGGTATATTTTATGTCTCTCGTTTGGATATCTTATTCTTATTCATGTGTACATCCTTCTTTGTGGATGTATATCATCATGATTGTCATCTACCTAGAATCTTATACACGTGAGCCAAGTTACATCCCTAGTTGATATCCCTATTCTTTCATGTCCACCATTTCATTCTCTTTTTATATCTTTGGTGGCTCCGTGGAAGCATTTGTTGTATGAGTGTGTGTCTTACCTCTTTGCATCTTAGTGCACTCATGTTTGGTGAAGATTGTTGTCCTCGTTCTTGTCTTGACAAGCCTATTATTTCCTATCTTCATCATGGGTTGTCACAAGCTTTGATTTTTAATTTGCTACTAGTGAGCTTGTGAACCCATTTGCTTGATGTGTTTGTGACCTTCTTAATTTCGTGTGTGTGGGAAGGACATGTCTTGCACCTTGTATCTCATTTACTCAAGACTATGTTGATGCTTAATTCTCATCCTTATACTAGTCTTCTCAAGTGCTTTGACGTGACTCACACATATCATTTTGGTTGTGCCTATTCTTAGGTTGCCTCATTTATATGTTGCTCAACCATATGTTTGTTCCAAATGCTAGGCTTCTTTTCTTATCTATGCTTGCTTGCAATTGTTTTGTGTTCCTATTGATTTTGGGGGAATGATGATCCTATTTTGTGCACTTGTATCCAAATACAAAAATTCTAAATAGTGCACAAATCATGGGGAGCTTCTCTATTTTCCCTAGAACACTCCTATTCCCAAATAGTAGTATTCATTTATCCTTTTTGATCATCGGATCTTTTGATTGCTTGCTTCACTTTGTGGTATGCAAATGAGATCAATTTGTGCCATGTGCTTTGTGCCATGTGCCTTGCTATTATGACTAGGCTCAAGTTGTATAATAATGGATTCACTTGTGGATATCATGTTATTATCAATTGCATTCTTTCTTTTTGTGTATACGAGTTTCTTTATGGATACATATCATGATTATTATAGGCCACTTAGAAATTTTTATACATGAAAAAGTTCATATCTTCGTATCTGATTGCATTCTATAGATTTCGAGCTCCTTTAATTGTTCATCATTGAATATGTGCATTTGTTTTCACTCACATTTTGTTATATGCACACATTAAGGAGGAACTCATACTATATTGGTCTGCTAGATGTTTTGTCTTCCATTTTGGCATTTGTTGCCAATGGGGGAGAAGTTTAGAGGGTTTAAGATAAATATATTTTCTAGTTCTTGTTGTCACTCATGCATATCTACCCTTGTTATATATTCCTATTGCATGGCTGAGTCTTGTATATAGAGAATTTGTTGCCAATGGGGGAGAAGTTTAGAGGGTTTAAGATAAATATCTTTTCTAGTTCTTGTTGTCACTCATGCATATCTACCCTTGTTATATATTCCTATTGCATGGATGAGTCTTGTATATAGAGAAATCTTCTCCTAGTTTATGTCAACCAATATATGCAATGACATTCAAAGTTCATTCACAAATTCATATATTATGGGGGAGTTTGCTCTATATACTATGGGTGTACTATCATCAAATGCTTGTGTAGTGTATTGATGATACTACAACCATCCCAAGTATACAATTTATCCTTGGATAAATTTCATGCTTGTTTAAAAATTCATTATATAAACCCTCTTGTTGATATTGTCATCAATTACCAAAATGGGGGAGATTGAAAGTACATGTAGTCCCCATGTGTGGTTTTGGTAATTAAATGACAATCCTAATGGACTAATGTTTGCACTGAGATATACATTTGAAGGAAAGTTCCATTTGCAATGCATGAAGAATATTGGATGAATTGGTGGATGAAATCCATCAAAATATATATATGCATTGAGACTTGATAATGAATGACAATTCCTATGAAGAAACAATGACATCAAGTTATATAGGAAGGTTTGTTCCATGGGTGATGCAAGAAGGATATTGAATGGATTCGGAATGAATGCCATATACATGTACTTGTGCATCAAGATTAATCATGGAGCAGAGATTAAGGTTGACCAAGATGAAGATCTAAGATTGAATTCAAAGATGGTCAACACACAAGCGCAAATCATGTGCCACGTGAGATCTTGTGGTATGGTAAGAATTTGTCAATTGCGCTTTGTGTACTAACCCATACTATGTGTTGTCTATGTTTTTGAGAGGAGATTCTCATGGGCTCGCATCGAGAGAGAGAGATTTCAAGTGTCTATGAGAGGATGACATCAAGTGTTGATGATCATGGTTGACAAGGGCAAGTTCAAGATAACTATCCCGAAGGATTACATGCTTGAAGCTTGTGGATGATCACATGATGGACACATGAAGATAAATACAAAGCAAAGCTTCCCACATTGTGTATGGGGGAGCTACTTGAAGACTTCACCAATGTCTTGCCATTCAACTTGATCCAAGAAGAAACTTCAACTTAAAGCTCAAGTGAAAGGCTCGAGTCAAAGGTATTAGTTCCTTCGACGTTAGTGTTGTGGAGTGATGAACACCGAAGGAACACATACACTCAAGAATGGATTATTGATAGCTATGTAGTGTAGACCTTTTATGATTCTGGAGTTATAGGGATCCCGCACTATAAAGAGGGGATCAAAGGGGTTCGTGATAGATTTGCTCAAGTCAACATCTTCTCTACACAATTCCACTCATATCCTATATACCAAAGAAAATCCAAAGCCAAATAGGTTACCCAAATACATGATAAAACCTTTGCATATTTTGCATCCTCCATTTTGGTTCATCTTGGGTGTTTCTCTATGTGAGGACCTGGGTTTTTTTCATAGCTTCAAAACGAGCCCAAGATCATCAAAATCGGAGTCCGGATGTAAAAGTTGTGCCTGTTTCAGTTTCTAGGCTGCAGCAGTTTGGTTTGGCCGGATCATCCGGGTCCTCTCCCATATCATCCGGGCTTTGCCCGGATCATCCGGGTTCCTGCCCGGATCATCCGGGTTATTCGTAAAATTCATCACAGAAGCTTATTCCGCTAGCCGGATCATCCGGGAATTGCCCGGATCATCCGGCTATGTCCCCGGACATCCGGGTATCTACTTCACCACATTGTATATTGACCTTCCCGGATCATCCTGGCATTGCCCGGATCATCCGGGTATGCGTCCAGATCATCCGGGCAGGTCAACAACTGCGGGAAACGGCTCTATTTTCTTTGGGGGTATAAATATCCCTCTCCCACTCCGGGGGAGGGTTGAGCAACACATTCATATGAACCCTAGAACACAAAAAGGCTCCCTCTCACTTCTCCTACACCAAATCTTAGATCCCGGAGAGATTCGTGAGAGTTCGTGAGAGATTTTCCAATCAAGTGATAGATCCACTCCCTCTCCCTCTTTTGACCAAAGGAACTCGTTAATTGAGCAAGTCTTGAGCATTTCCCCTTTGTTCTTGTTACTCTTGGAGGTTGGAGACTCCTAGGCAATAGGAGTGCTCCGGTGAGGAATCAACTTGTGATTTGTCCCCCGGAAAGTTTGCGAAGGTTTGGAGGCCGCCTCAAGGTCTACGACTAGTGGTTGAGAATTGCCTTCGTGGTGATATCTCAAGGAGAATAGGGTGAGCCTTTGTGGCGTTGGTGTGCCTTCGTGGTAACATCCACCTCTCTAACGGTGACTAGCTTCCCTCCAAGGAAGTGAACATCGGGATACATCCTTGTCTCCGTGACTTTGGTTATCCCTAACCCTAACTCCTTACTTGTGGTTTACTTTGGTCATTTGACCGTGCATTCACTATATCTTGTTGTCCTCATTATATTGTGGTGGTTGATTATATTGTGTTGGCCATTTCCTTGTAGAGATTATTTAGGCCTACACTTCATATTCCGCAATTCATACTTGCTACTATCGATATACATTGTAATTAGTGTGAGTTGATAACTTGTGTTATAAACTTCCATATATTGTGATATTGCTCAAGTAAGTTTGTGTAACTTACTTGAGTTTGCTTGTATCATTAAATTCCATATATTGTGATACAATTTGTGTAAGCTTGTATTGCTTACTTGTGGTTGTGTGTATTATTCATTTCCATACCTCGTGATATACACTGAGTAAGTTTGTGTGACTTACTTGTGCTTACTCATATCCTGTTGTTCTCATCTTGTTTATGCTAAGTTGTTGGTGCACTTAATGAGCCTAGTATATTTTGGATTTGTGCTTGAAAAGTATCCGCTTAGTTTATTTCCGCATTAGGATATAGCCAAATCTGTAAAAGATTTTAAAACGCCTATTCACCCCCCTCTAGGCGACATCGTGGTCCTATCACCCGACTCCACATCACTCGCGGGTACCCCTCAGGGTCGACCCGCCTTTTCAAGTAACAGTTGTAAGGTCCAAGTATCCATGTGTCCAAACATCAAGGGGAAAACCCGAGGAATCACCCCCGGTGAACTCCACTCGATGTAATCATCAAGGTGACGTAAGAGGAATCACCCTCGAGGTTCACACTTGAGGGGTTGCACGACAGAGTCGTATCGGAAGTGGTTAAGGCGGAATCACCCTCGATGACCACGACCGAATAGCTACACTACAGGGTTAACATCAGAAGTGCTGTAGAGGTCTCACCCTCGGCACTCGACAGTAACCCAGCAGTGTCGAGCAACTAAGGGGAAAGTGATGTGCGGTGTCGGGGCCTGGTCTTCGATCCCGTTGATCGGGTCTTCAATGATGAAGCAGGGGCAACAAGGACAAGGTGGGGGTCACTGATGGATCACTAACCAACCTATACTAAACAGTTTAGGATAAGCAGGTAAGGTAACAATAAGCAGGTTACAAAAGCAGGCTATGCATCAGAATAGGAGCAAACAATAACAATAGCAAAATCTAATGCAAGCATGAGAGAATGGAATGGGCGATATCGGGATGATCAAAGGGGGGCTTGCCTGGTTGCTCTGGCAAGGAGGGGTCGTCGTCGACGTAGTCGATCACAGGGGCAGCATCAGTCTCGGGGTCTACCAGAGAGAAGAGGGGGAAGAAACAGTAAATATAAAGCAAACATAGCATCACAAAGCATATCGTGGCAATAAGCTGCGCCGGGTGTGACCTAACGTATGGCTACACGATATAGGTGAAGGGGAAATTCAACCGGGAATGTTTTCCCGGTTCCAGACCTGTGTCAGATAGATGACCGGAGGGGAAGTTTCATGTTCAGATAGTTAGAGGCATCTGACAGGTAAACAGACTGCGTGTTCGGATTCGCCTCATTGTTCTGAGCAACTTTCATGTAGAAAACATTTTCATCCGAGTTACGGATTAAAAGTTACGGATTTTCGAAGTTTAAACCAATTTCTGAATTATTTTAAAAGCAAAAAAAGGTTTATTGCGTCAGCAGTGACGTCAGCACTGCGTCAGCTCTGCTGACTAGTCAAACTGATAGGCGGGACCCACCTGTCAGCCTCTCTGTCTAACAGAGGCTTAACTAAACTAACAGGGTTAGTTAGGGCGCGTGGGCCCCAACAGTCAGTGACTAGTTAGTACTAACTAACTAACTAATTTAACTAACGTTTTAATTAATTGTTTTTATTGAGAAAAATGTTTATTTAACAAAATATGTGATGGGGCCCGTGTGTCAGAGACACTGTGTGCCCAGTCAGCACAGTTGACCACGGTCAACGTGGTCAACTGGGGCTAGGGGGCCCACGGGCAGTGACCCAGAGGCGGGCCCCAGGTGTGCCACGTCGGCGGCATCGGGGTTTCGCCGCCGGCAACCAAAACAGTGGCGGGGCTCGCCGGACTTCGCAGGGAATCGCGCACAGGGGGTCATTTGGCCCGGGACTTGGCGCGTTCGAACGAGGAGACGAAGCCGCGCCGCATGGTGTGGTCGGTTGGACGTGGGGGTGACCGGAACTGCGTCGGCGACGAGTGGAGGCGGCGGTGGGGTTCGGGACCTCGTCGGGATCGGTGTTGCAGTGCGTGTTTTGGCGAACGAAGGAGCTGGGCGAGGTCTACGGCGCTCCAGGAGCTCGTCGGAGCTACTAGCTCGAGCGGAGGAGCTCGATGGCGAGCCCTGCGACGGCAATGGCGGACGGCGGAGCTCGGCTTGCGGGCGAGCTAGCTACGGTGGAGGCGGAGACGCGCGAGGAGAGGGAAAAGGGGGCCGGAGCTCACCTTGGGGGCACACGGTGGCCCGTTGGGTGACTAGGAGCAGCAGAGACGGCGCCGGAGACGAAGAAGGGCGGCGACGACCGGAGATGTGGACGAAAGGGATCCGGCGCTTCGGTGCTCCCCAACTCCAGCTGAGGCCACCGGTCGATGGAGAGGGCGATGGCGGAGGTCACCGACAAGGTCAGCGGGCGCGGGGTCGCCGGTGGCCGCGACAACGATGGAGGACGGCGGCGAGGGCGCTCGGGCCACGGATCTGGAGGAGAGGAGGGCGGAGCGAGCGAGGGAGAGGGAGCAAGAGTGGCAAGTGGGCGAGTGGGAGGCGTGGGGGCCGAGGCGTCGGGGAGGCGCAAGCCTTATCCCCTCGCCCAGACGTCGCCGGCGAGGCGGGTCCGGCGGGGACGGCACCCCTGTAGCGGCGCGCACCGGGGGAACAGGAAGGGGGCGCAGTGCGGGGAGCTGGGCCGGCTGGTTGAGGTGGGCCGAGGCCCATGG
>NC_057801.1:224200708-224212368 GCF_018294505.1 Triticum aestivum | reverse complement strand
GGCGCTTCGGTGCTCCCCAACTCCAGCTGAGGCCACCGGTCGATGGAGAGGGCGATGGCGGAGGTCACCGACAAGGTCAGCGGGCGCGGGGTCGCCGGTGGCCGCGACAACGATGGAGGACGGCGGCGAGGGCGCTCGGGCCACGGATCTGGAGGAGAGGAGGGCGGAGCGAGCGAGGGAGAGGGAGCAAGAGTGGCAAGTGGGCGAGTGGGAGGCGTGGGGGCCGAGGCGTCGGGGAGGCGCAAGCCTTATCCCCTCGCCCAGACGTCGCCGGCGAGGCGGGTCCGGCGGGGACGGCACCCCTGTAGCGGCGCGCACCGGGGGAACAGGAAGGGGGCGCAGTGCGGGGAGCTGGGCCGGCTGGTTGAGGTGGGCCGAGGCCCATGGGGGGGCACGGTGGCCAGCTGGGCCAGTCGGCCCAGTTGAGGGGGGGGCCTTTTCCTTTTTCTTTTGTTTTTTTTTCAGCAGCATTTTGCCTTTTTCTTTTAGCCATTAAAGACTTTGCAAAAATTATGCCATTGGCCAAAATAATTTCAAAGAAGTATATTGCACTACCAAAAAAAAGGGTGGGAGGCTTTTGGAAAAGCTGCCAATTTTATAAATTAAAAAGGGCATTTAATTTATTGCTTAGGTCCCTGCTTTAAGTAGCTTAGGCCACTTAAACCTTTTGCAAAAAATGTTGATTCACCACCAATATTAGTTGTGGATTATTTGGCACATGATGGACATTTTTGTGTTCATGTCTGAGCATTTTGAATTTCACACAGAATTTGAATTTGAATTCAAATGGAATTTGAAAGAACATGAGACAACAATGATCAGGCACATGCTTAGCAAAAAGATTAACTTATCCCAGGCGTTACTGTAGCATCATTACACCAGGGTGTTACATCGATGAACTCGAGCTTGTCATAAAAATGACCACAAGCTCCAAATCTCACAAGGAGAAGAACCAAACAAGAACCAATAAGGATGATGCAAGGAAGCAATGGTTTGAGCTCTCTACGAATGATACGATCAAGCAACTCATCGAGAGCCCCCCTTGATAGTACGGCAATCGATCCTATAACCTGGTCTCCCACAACTACCATGAGACCGGTAAAATAGAAAACCTACCAAGGGCAAACCTTTGCCTTGCACAAAGTCCACTTGAGCTAGATGAAGACGATCTACTCCTCCTCAAGACGGACCACCCTTCTTGATTGCGTTGACTCGATGAAGACTAGTTGATTGCTCCCCCATACTCCACTATGGGTGAGACACTCTTCCGCTCATCTTCACAAGTCCATTGTCACCACAATGGACGGCAAGCTTCAAGCACTTGATCTCTTCGTGATGCATCACTTGAACTTGCACACCGCAACCTAACCCCACAAAGAACTCTCACGAAGACCATGGGTTAGCACACAAAGCGTAATGGACAATACTTACCATACCATGGGATCACTTGATCCCTCGATACATCTTGTGTGCTTTGTGTGTTGAATCTTTCCAACTCTCTTCATTTGAATGATGTCTTGAAGGTAGACATGAATGATCACACAATCTTTTTCTTCAAGACATGCTTGCAATAAGCTCAACACTCACATGACCAATCTTTGGATAATTGCTTAATAGCACGGTGGTCATCACAAACTCTCCTTGAAACCAACAAATGGACTGCAAGAAAATCCTATGGACAAACCCTTCAAATATAACTCAAGGCAACCATTAGTCCATAGAGATTGTCATCAATTACCAAAACCAAACATGGGGGCACCGCATGTTCTTTCACCGGGTTAAAACAAATGATGCCGGGTCATGTAATTGTTGATGATGCCGGGTTAATCTTGTGATGACGCCGGGTCATAAACTTTGCAGATTTCTCCGCTAATAGTATAATACTTTGAAGTTATTCCTCCCTTATATGCATATCACCTGTAGCCGCCAAGTGTCGGGTTGTCATGCTTGCAGCAACCTAGGACTTGTAATTGCCTTATGCTCATAAAAACTTCAACCAGTGTATCCCCCAAGGGCCGGGTCATTATGCAATAATGAGTAGGGACTTTGTAACTATGATCATGTAGATTTGAGCAGCAACGTGTAGCCCCCGAGGGCCGGCTCAGTAAGATAATACTGAGCTGGGACTTTGTATATAATTTATTGATAATAACATCATGTAATATAATCTCCACCATGGGGCTTGAACCCACATCCACAAGGTTAAGAGCTTTGTACTCTACCAACAGAGTAGTGGACTATTCAATATAATCGATTAATGCTTGTGTACCTTGAATTTTTGACAGGAGCAATTGGTAGCCCCCAAGGGCCGGCTCATTACAATGAGATGAGTCGGGTCTTCAATAACTTGAGCAAAAAATGATTTTGCATTAGCTCCCAAGTGCCATGGTGCATGCTGGCAGTAACATGGGACTTGCATATTTGATATGATCTCAATCTGAATAATGTAGCCCCAAGTGCCAGGTCGTAAGCCTGCAGTGACTCGGGACTATTACATCTATTGTAGAATAAATCATATCCATTGATAAAATAATAGCCATTGCGATGAAGCGACTTTAAATACCTCCATCATAATATTGATAACCATAAATTAAAAAATTCCAGCCCTGTTGGCTATTCAAGATTTGAATAATATAACCCGGTATGAAAAACCTCAATCATTCAATATCATCATGAAAATCCAGCCAAGTTTTGGCTATTAGAAATTTGAATACCTTATCGGTTGACAAGTAGATCCGAAGTGCAAATATTCGGCGGCTCTTGGCCGATGGCGACTTAATGCGCATTCATTGTAAGCCGGAATTTCATAACCCGGCGGCTAATAGCCTTTGAGAAAATCCAGAATGGATAATCATTTTGAAGCATCAATTTTGATAATGAGCTTGAACATAACCATTTATGTAAGTCATATTTCTGCAAATCCTGGACAGAGTTTAAACAACATATGCCCTGGCGACTTAACATCAAAGCCAGGGCGGGTAACAACCCAAACATAATATAGTCTTTATGCAATTATGGAAAAGACTAGGATTAAGGCCATTCAAGCCTAAACATATTGGTGACTTAACGTCAAAAGCCAGGGCGGGTTATCCAACCTTGCATATTTATATAATCAAGAAAACATACCTGTAGAAATTGGCTCATACTGCCGGCTTACATCGCCGAATTAATAAGGGCAATAATCCAATGATTGCTAAGTGCATGATTCCAATGGCGCAATCCAAAATATATCAGTGCCTTAAAGTCCATAGCTAGGGCCGGTTTAAACATAATCATGTATAAACAATATCATACCTGTGATATTGAATCGTACTGCCGGCTTATGACACCTGTGCAGTAAGGGTGATAACCCAATCTTTAAAAGCCAAAACTTCCAAATATTTATGGTTGTCATATGTTGGAGACTTATCATCCATAATCAAGCTGGGCGGTTTACCGCAGGGTGGGTCATAATATCTCACATATAACCACTGTGATATTGAATTTGTACTGCCGGTTTATGTGACCCGAACAGTAAAGGTGATAACCCAATCTGTGAAGACCAACACTTCCAAAGATATGATGATTCCCATGTGTTGGCGACTTATCATCCAAAATCAAGCCGAGTTAAATTTAAACCACACTTACACTTAGATCTTGGAACAAAAAAGTCTCAAGTCAAATAAAGGCTGTGCTCAAATAAAACTTAAACCAAATAAGAAGAAACAATCAGGGCTTCTGATTCGAATACGATCAGTAAACCATTCCACAGGGGTTAAGCTAGGATTCGAATACGATCATGTAGCCCCAAGTGGCTTTGGCGTTGCCCGATCAAGAGGGTACCGACAGCTATGTTCTCTTTGGTTCGAATACGACCTATGTTTGAACAGGAAGCCCCCTAATGGTCTTGAGAGTTTTTTAACGACTCTGATTCGAATACGATCAAAGTCGATTCCCAAAAGGGGTTAAGCTATGATTTGAATATGATCAAGAAGCCCCCTAGTGAGCTCGGCAGTGTGCCGATCAAGAGGGTACCGACATCTATGTTCTCTTTGGTTCGAATACGACCTATGTTTGAACAGGAATCCCCCTAGTGATCATGAGAATATTTAACGACTCTGATTCGAATACGATCAGGGTCAGACCAAAAGGGTTAAGCTAAATTCGAATACGATCAGCTCCCAATGGTCATTAAAGCAGGGTACCTATGTTTGAGTTGTGCTTTGTAACAGACTCTCTTTGGTCCCTTTAATTTTTCCTGAGAACTCGAGCTTTGCGAGAGAAATTCTTTTTGAACCGGATTTTGAACCGGATATTGAGAGCTTCAAAGCTTTGTAAGAGATAGATTTCTCTTGAACCGGATTCTGAACCGGAATTCTTCATTTTAAGCCGAAAATTTTCCGACGGCCTTTAAACTGGCAATATTTACTGAGCCATGTCCACATAGCCCCTGAGTCTCAAGGCGGCTTGAGGAGTTGTCTTTGAGATTCTCCATATTTGACCATAGCATAAGGTGTATATCATTGGTGTTGATAGCGCGATGTGAATCCACAGAATGTTGAGGTGACTGCGGCGAGTTATAAATGATCCCGTATGAGCCGTGTCAGCAACTCGGCCAATGGTTCCTTCCAACTGGATGTTTTGAAGTTAACCAAACTATAGTGGCGGCGACTTGTGCGCCTGCCAATTGAGCCGTCTAGTGCAGACGACGGCTGATAACACATGATAATTTTCCTCCAAGTTGTTGGAAGAAAACCAGGCTTCCCAAGCAGTGACTTGCTCATATTCAATAATCAGCTCACGCAAACAGGTGTGGCCCAGTATGTTGATATAGACCAGGCCGCGAGAGACAGGCAGTAAAGACGATCGTAGCATCAGAAGCAATACAGACAGATGAGTTGGTCACGACGTTGTAAACCGGTGTGAAGGGGCGAGTCAATCGCAGGGGTGGTAAACTGCACAGATTGGCGAGTCAACCACGTTGTGTTGATGTAGTGAACAGTTGTCCTGTATCAGAAAGATCGCAAGCCATAGTAATTGCTCTTTTTAAGGAAAACAATATATAATATATAAAAATTTACTGGATTGATTTCACCTGATATGTCAGGCCAGAAATTATCCACCACGGAGGTGATGATCATCACGGTGAAGCTGAAACCAATCACAGCCGAGTCGGCCACGGCATTGTAAGCCAGCGTGGACGGGCGAGTCAATCGTGGGTGCGGTAAGCCGCGTGGACTGGAGAGTCGGCTGCAGGGGCGGACAGGTAAGTTGTCCGTGGCATTGTAAGGCGGTGCTGATGGGCGAGTCGGTTGGCCTGTTGATGTAGACCGGACCGCGGGGGCGGCGGCTTACATGCGTGTCCGTGAAGTTGCACGACACAGACGAACGCCCATAAAAATGATGCTGGCGCATGCTCCATATTCGCGGTATATCAACACTTTTGTAACGAATAATTTACCTGCGTATAACAACACTATAGGGCAGAGTGTTTGTTTTCATAAAAAATTAACAAATACTGATAAAAAGTAAACTGGATAGATATCACCTGATGTTTTGTTGGTCGAATGCAGACACCGGCGTTCAATAATGCTGGACCAGTACGTCTGTGTCGTTGGATGTACGACCAACACTCCAATTTGAACCGTGCGTGAGGTATTGGAGGTGCATGGAAAGTGAATAGTATATGCATGTGATTAGCACTCTGGCCGCATAATTCATGCACGTAGCAGGTTTCCTCCTCCTTTTTTTGCAGGCTTCTACCAGATTTAGTATGCAGTACGTGGGTCTGCAAGGTGGACACTGGCCCAACCTCCATCGGGGACGCATGAGACCTGTATCCACGGGGCGACGTCACTTCGACAGTCAACTAACTGACCTTCACAATACTTGTTGTAGTCAACTGTCTCTTCCTTAGACTTCAGCCGGTTTATTTGCAGCAGTTGAAAAACTGATGATTCCCTGGTTTTCTCCTGACGAAGTAGTGCACGGGCTCCACATTGGATCTTGGTGAGTTGAGTACGTATACCAGTACTAATATTTATCCATTGTCTTGTCCGCTTTTGTGAAGTAGTACTCTCAGTACTTTGATCTCTCGTATGCAATGCTTGAAAAATCAATTGATTCTCGCGAGACGGCTCATAGGCATGGGCAAGTGATGACAATAGAGGCAGGGGCGGCTTGACAATGGTACGGCGCAGTTCGGAGGCGTACCGGCGACTCGCAGCAACGGCAGTACGCGGTTGATGAGGCGAATCCATGGGACGGCTGCTCAGGCAGGCGTGAGGGCGCACCAGCGGCAGACATGTGGCCATGTCAGAAGGGCACCGGCGACTTGAGGCAGACCGTGGCTTGGCGCTGCTATGTTTGAGCCGGCGGTGGCTTACAGTAGCGAAGGCGATTCGTGAGGCAAGGCGGGCGGCGGCTCTCAGCGCGGCGGCTCAGGGCCGTGGGCGCAAGCTCGCGTGGGGGCAGCTCAAGGTGGCCGTGGACCGTAGTGACTTGAGACACCCATGAGCCGCGGCTGCTTGAACCCATTAGCACTCCAGCAGCCGGTGGAGGAAGTTGAGCAGGGACGGCGTGTTGCAGCGCCGGTAGTGGCCAGTCATCAGAGGCGGCCGAGCCGGCTTGAGGGCACAAGTGGAATGTGACGAAAGCCGGGCAGAGGTATGATCGGCCCTTGGCGCGGCCGAGAGACGGCGGGTCACAAAGCAGGCCATAGGTGGAGCACGAGCCCGTGGACCATCCGTGTCTGGGTCGTATCCATCTGAATTGAATCCGGTTTGGAGCAGCAATATTGATAGTCTCAGCCTGATTTTGGTATATATCCCCAGTCGCGTATATCCTAGACAACCCGTAGAGGCATTGACTTTCATGGACATATCCCATTGATTTGCTTTTTCTTGAAAAGATGCTTTCTAATCCACTGCTTTTGGCAAACGTGCTCTATCGCGCACATGCATGGCTATTGTCTAGTTGTAGTTTCCTTCGGGAGCGCTAGCTCTGTCCAAGAGTATTTCATGCCAGCTGTCCGCTTAAAGTTTAATCACACTTTTGATTACAAACGTTGAATGCGCTAGCTCTGTCCAAGAGTATTTCATGCCAGCTCTTCTTATCTTGGGCTTATAGCAGAGGCGAGCGGCTTGCGAGGCGACTCAAAGCCAGAGCGAGGCGCGGCGACGGCGGCTTGCAACAAACGCGGGCAGCTCAAGGCCAGAGCGAGATACGGCGACGGCGGCGGTCAGTCCGAACGGTGACAGCTTGGAGCAGGTGACGGGACTCAACGCGCAACCAGAGTCGTCCGAGTCCGTGATCATGCTTGGGTCCTTCTCCAAGTCATGGCCGGATTGACCAATCCGTCTCAGTCGTGGTTGATTTCCGATTTTGTGTTTGACTGCGCGCGTGTGGATCTGATCGGCAGCGTATCTTCCTGACGAATAGTAGTACACAAGTAATACCGCACGATTAATCTTGACGGGAGTAGTTGGCCTGTTTTTGTTCTTCGCCGGGAATAAACAATAGCTTCGATTGACGGCCCCTGGACTTGTAGCACCGTAGCCAAAAATTCCTTATCCATCGACCTACGTCATGATGAATCGCTCCAGGCTAACTCGGACTCGGCGGAATCTCCACGCGCGTGAGGCGGCCGCACAACAATTAACCCTAAATAGTCTCAATCTCATGCCCACCGTCGCAGCACACTTCGTCAATCTTGACCAATGAACTCATAGTTAATGTGAATTTTTCCACGCCGGCTTGTTGAACCGGAAAATTGCAAACTTCTCACTCCCTGTGACAAATCCCTTCAAGAACTCAACACCATCGTGCGCAGGCCCCACGGTGGACGCCAACTGTCGTGGAATTGTCACGGCAGACGTCCTTAGTGTGAGGACTTAGTCGCGAGGCCAACGCATCTATGTGGTAGCTTGAGAGGGGTTGGTCGGAATCGACAGACGCAACACAAGACAAGGATTTAGACAGCTTCAGGCCCCGGGAAACATCATCCGGTAATAACCCTACATGCTGTTTGTGGCTAGGTCTCATTATGATCATGAGAGAGTCGCCGGCTTGGCCGGCTCTTTGTGTCTACCCCTAGAGATTGTTTCTTCTTGCTTATCCCTCTTGGGGTGCCCTACCCCTCCTTATATAAGTTGAAGGGGCGGGTTACATGTGGAGTCCTATTAAGATTAGGACTAGTCTATTACAAGTGGAATCCTAATCTGCCTCCTTAAGGGAAAACTCATTATGATTTCCTCTTAAACCGGCCCATCATACACAAGTCGGCCTTCTGGGCCTTGGGCTTTGTCATCCGTCTGACCCGCCGTCGGGGCCATTAGTGAATCGCCAGGCTTATGAGTCGTCAGACCAGTGAGCCGCCAAACTTGTGAGTCACCAGTCCTCCAGCAGGTTACCAATGAAAACGCCAAGCCCGACCGGGTCATACTTCCGGTCGGGTCATACCGTGGGGTATATCCCTGACAGGTTTTGTCACAATTATCGTCATAGAAGTGTCATAAGTATGACAGAAAATATTTTCGTTCGGCCCAAAATGTCACGGATGTGTCTTTTTTTTGTAGTTGCTGCGGTGGATTGGCTTGGGCCGCAGGGAGGCCCAGTGCAGCGGCAAGGCAAGGCCTCTTTGTTTTTCCTCTTCAGAATCTTTCTGCAAGTATATAATCCAAAGAACACAAAATGGAAAAGGTCAGAGGGCTGGGGAAGTAATATGAGAGATATAAAAATATCCCTCTACTCCTGGAAATATGTGCTATTTGAATAAATTGCCCTGGCAATTTTTAGAGGTAGAAAAATAATCCAAGTTTGAATTAAATTCAAACATGAGCCATTTTTGAACCCAACCAAAAAAACTCCAAATGGGATGAAGCCTGGCAGAGAGGGTGTAGGCATCATTTTGGATTTATAGGGATAGGGAACATTTTTTCGAACAGGAAAAATGTCACAAGAAAAATAAATGGAATAAAGAAGAAAGGAGAAGTTTGGATGGGATAGAAACTTGGGTGAATCCAAGTTGAAGTTGAGCAATAAGTAAAAGAGAAAGGATCAAGGACAAGAAGAATGAGTTGCAATGCACATGAACAAGCAAAAGAAAACAAGCACAACAATCATATGGAGACGAATGCATGATGCAAAAAATAATAATAATAAAACAAACATCACAAGCAAGGAAGCAATCATGAACATGATGGATGAAAATGCACATGGCAACATACATGAAGTTGGAATGCACAAAGTGAGAATAAAAGATAACACAAGCATGATGATGCAACAATTTATTATGACAATCATGGCAATCCATACATGGCAACCACAAAATAAATGGAAGGCAACTCGAGCATCGGCCTCGGGGCGTCACAACACTCCCCCACTTACAAGAGATCTCGTCCCGAGATCTAAGGATGGCACCGGAGATAAGCGGAAGAGGAAGAGGTAAAACAAAGTTGCTTCTTGACAAAAGAATGAAACCAAAGAACCTTGGTGATTGAACAACTTGAAAGAAACAAGACGATTGAGATTTACAAAGTTGAGAACATCACATTAGGAAGAGGAGCAAGGAATACAACGAGAACCAAGAGCTCAAAGGACAAGATAGATTTTGAAACCACTCCGGTTAAAACGAGATGAGAAAGGAAGATTTAGGCAGCACTCCAGTTGAAAAGAGAGGCAAGACTTGATAAGATAAAAAGAACTTGGATAGAGGACACAACACTCCTGTTGAACGGAAAAGCAAGGAAAAGAACATGATCTTTACAAAATGAGGCAATGGGTCAAAGAGAGCAACAACACCATGCCTCCGCAACGAAAGAATAGAAGTTGACCGATGGAAAGAAATGAATTGAGAAGAAAATTATATCTTCTACCACAATTGAATTTGAAAATCATCCTTATAAAGAAGGATTGAACGGAGTTGTTGGAAAATCAACAACGAAAAGAACAAGCTTGTTGTGGGCTTAGGGAAACATCTCAACATTATGAGGTGACAAGCGCCACTAACGGAAACCATTGATTTGAGTGAGAGCACCAAAGAGATGGAAAACTTCTTTCACCGCGAGAATAGGAGGAAACTTGGTTCATTAATAAGCATAATTAGCGACATTCCTTAGGGAAGGCTTTAGGTGAAATCTTTACCAAGATAACTCCAATGGAGGGATTGATAGGTTGAAACAATCTCCCGAAGAAAGAGAAAATGATGGATTTAAAATATCTCATTCTTGACAACTTGAATCACGAAGGGAAATTGTCAATAATGACATAGCACCACCTCAGATGATAAGAGAGAAAGAGTTGCACTTCGGAATGCAAGATGAAGAATGCTTGAACTCCTCAATACAAGACATGTGTTGAACACCATGTTTATTTTAGAGTAAAGTTGGCGGATCTTAACTTCAAGAGAAATCCTGAAGAACGAATGAAGAATGAAAGGAAACCTTGATGAACCCCCATGTTGAGCCTCTGTCGGATTATAGGTTCCGGCAAAACCCTTGAGGTTCAAACACTGGGGTGCGCAAGAAGATCTCTCCTCCCCCAATCACTCTCCCTCACCGCGATCTCAAGGCTCAGCGCATCAAACTCGCAGAACAAATGGACACAAGATTATACTGGTTCAGGCCACCGATGTGGTGTAATACCCTACTCCAGTGTGGTGTGGTGGATTGCCTCTTGGGCTGAGGAAGAATAGTTGCAAGGAAAGAACAACCTCCTGAGGAGAGGTGCTCTTGTGCTTGGCGAGTTTGTGTGGATGAGGATGATCTGAATGGCATCAGATCAGTTTTCTCCTACTGTGGTGGGTAGCCCTATTTATAGAATCCCTGGTCCTCTTCCAAATGCTGGCGGGAAGGAACGCCACAACGGCCAAATTTGAAGGGAGACAACTAGTACAAGCTATCCTGACTAAAGGTGGTCTTCGCGTGCCAAAGGCTCTGGTGGTGAGGCCGTCCTGGGCTCCACGGTGACCTTCATCCTACTGTCCAGCTGGTGTTGGTCTCGTTGCACTGATATGGAAACCTTTGCCTGATGCCTCGGGACTCCTCGCCTGCGCTTGCCTCTTTAGCACCAAAGAGGAAATGAGGACACTGTGCGCGCTGGCGCCCGCCTGGCCCCGGTCATCACGAGGTGCCCCTTGCCTTGATCTCTTCGCCCCTCGCGAGCCAGCCTGGTGAGGCCTCCCCCAAAGATGTCTTGCATCGTCCGCCTCGTGAGGTTCTTGAGTGTTTGCTGGTGAAGATGGGTCGTACAGGGCCGCGGTGGAGCCACGCCGTGGGCCGCAGGCAGGCAAGTCTGGGGACCCCCATTCCCAGGATGCCGACAGTAACCCTCGGGCCAAAGGCACGCTCGGACTTGGCTTCGAGGCAAAGGCAAAGGGCAAGTGCGGAGCGCCGCGGGCCCCAACAGCTTGTGGCCTCGGTTGACGCGTGGCGATTGATGGGACGTGGGTGTCTCCGTTTCCCCACGCTGCCTCGGCAACTTCTTGACTTGACGAGTCCTTGCGACATGCAGAGAAAGGTCATCATTACATGTGATCGTGGGGATCGCTGGTTGGCCTTCTCCTGCTATAAATGAGGAGAGGGCGGAGTCCCCATCGCCCATCAATTCCTGCTCCACTTGCTTCTTCTTCCTTGCTTCATCGCTAGCCGCGACACTCATGGTGCCGATACGGAGGTTCTCGG